>NW_019102745.1:0-2156 GCF_001856785.1 Myzus persicae | reverse complement strand
GGCCGAGTTTACCATCGACCTTTTGAAAATGTTTTTTCCTCGGGCCGAGTTTACAATCTCCCAGTCACCCATCCGGGCCAGAGCTAGTGACGCCGGACAATGTTTGACTGCATCACACATTCGTGACTGTGGCCAACCACCGCGCCACCCTTGGCCCCACGGCACACGTATTATTGTATTATCAATTATGTTTACATTCAAAATTCAAATTGTTAAATTAATAACAATAACTAGTTAATTATTTGTTCACATCATTTTCACCTGTTATACAGTTGTAGTTTATGCCCAGTCCGTCTTCTCTTCCGTCGTCGCCGGGTTTTACACTGTAAAATCATGTCTGAGCCTCCTTTTAATATGAGATCCATGCTGGTATCTTCTTCAATCACTTTCGGAGGAACTGAAAAACAAACGGTAGGTATTATATTACCAACGAGTTTTGTCGATCGTTTATACAATTAACTATTCTTTCCCAATGCCTAAGAAAAACAATAATAATATAATAATACTAGTATGCAGTTTAGGCAGTCTTAAAAAGCCTACCGACAACTTTTAGATATTCTTTTTGACTTGTCATGGACTTTGTGTTGATCTGGCTCATACACCAGCCTCTGTCGGTCTCCTGTATATTGCGGATGTGCAGAAACCACGTCCGATGACCGATGGTCATTATAGGATAACGTCATTCTTGCATTTTCGGTCACCATTCTGTGGTGTATAGAAAGTATTATTATTTATTTGGGTGCTAACACGAACCCAAGACCAAGCGACCTAAAAATAATACGAACGGGTTGTATAACCATTTAAGGTATTGGAACTGGGCATTCACTAGGCCCGTATTTTAAGGGGGGTAGGGTAAATGGGCCATTGTCCACGCTGGAGGAACTCGTGCGATGGTAAATTTGTATGAACTTTTTTTAATGTATTTATCCAACATAGTTATAACTTTAAAATTATGTAAATATTTTCTTTTCTCATACATAGTGATATGGTGGAGATTTCTCTTAAGTTTATTTTAGGATATTCATGTTCTTAAATATATTTGTATAGGAACAATTTCTTTCATAGCAGATAACGACGGCCCGCAGCTAGCGCTGTAGTGAAATACAACATAATAAATAATAATAATAAATATGTTTATTTTACTTTTACGTTATGCCGATTTGATTATTGTTCTGAAGTTTCCATAAGTCTAAAATAGCTATCAACATTTAACGATGGACGTGAGTCGAATAACTATATATTGCGACAACTGCGTCCTCATCTGTCTATTCTATTTTATTAAAAAAATACTAAATTAATCGCTAATTTCGGAAGGATGTACCTAACATTCAAAACTATTATTTTTGAAATTTTTTTGCACTATCGGTCTTTACCTCGAAAAACATGTTTAAAAAAATCTAAAAAATCTAAAAAAACGCGCGTTGTTAGCACGTTTGTTCCTTTAAAAAATACAAGTCGTTATTCAGTGTAAATTCTATCATTTTACTTCATGCAGTCGCCAACGACCATACCACGTTGAATACACCAGTTCTCGTCCGATCACTGAAGTTAAGCAACGTCGGGCGTAGTTAGTACTTGGATGGGTGACCGCTTGGGAACTCTGCGTGCCGTTGGCATTTTTTGCTGCTATTTTTTTCACACATTTTTTATAATTTTATATAGGTGATTTTTATTTTTTTTAGCACTAGACATCCACTTCCTCCCTGACACCAATTAGAGGGATGAAATTTTATAGTATCCTGGGGCGCATAATTTTAAAATACAGCCTTGGCTGTAGTTTTATTATGTGAAATCTATATAGGTACTTAGTACTTACTACCTATTTAAAAATTGATGTTGGTCTGTAATTAATAAACTCAAAAATTACTGGACCATTTTCAATACAATTTAAATCAATAGATTACTTGAGACTTGGAGTGTGTTTATAGCTTCTTTTTTCAATCCATATATAAGTAGCTAAAGGGTAGCTCACTCCTCAAAGATTCAAAAATACATTTTTTTTCGGCTGACAAAAAATAATATTTGGTTTTGTTTATTTATTTATAGGGTGGCCATTGGACATTGGGTTACATATTTTATTAGTATAATAATTAGTAGATTTATGACATATACACATTTATTTATAAAAAAACTTTAGCACGTGAAAGTCGGGTGGG
>NW_019102744.1:0-2157 GCF_001856785.1 Myzus persicae | reverse complement strand
AAAACAAGGACCGCTAAGGCGTTAACACAATCCCCTTTATTGTTTCGTACAAAAAATTGTATTTTAGTAAAAAGAAACGAAGTGTTTTTACCTCGTTTTAATTTTTTTTCAACCTTAAGAAAAATTACACTGCTTGATTCGATAAAAATTGATTTTAATTGGTCTCGTCTTTAAATAATAATAAAAATTATATTATATATAATAGCCATTACGTGTTGCTTCTTGAACTTTCATGTAAAGTGTTAAAAACGTCAAATTACTTCATTAAATGTATATTTTTATAATATTTTGTATACAGTACACCTACATAATATATAATATTAGTACATTTGAATTCAACAATATTTCAATATTACAAAGTGGTCTGTATTTATTTATATTGCATTAGGTTTATAGCAATATATAATAATGTTTAAATACACATACTATAAACAATTCAACATTCAATAGACTGAATAGATTTTCAAAATAAAAATCACTGTATAGAACTTTACAAACAACCTGCTAATTATGATTTTTTTTTGTAATATAACTGCCTGACAATATAATATCATTACGATCCTGATGTCGCAAAAATAAAGAATAATTATTCGATGATTCAATATAATATATAGAGTTAATAAAATAATAACACACTAACAATACTATAATTATACTCGGAGATTTATTTTTTCGATGCGTTTTTATTATAACATTCATTACGCCAGTGCAGACACAATTGTCTTTTGTGCCCTGGATGTTAAAACATAATTGCATTAAAGACGCTATAAACTTTTTCTTATTTCCGAGGACATCGGGCGAAATTAACTTCTTAGAGCAATTTATCGCAAATATACGACTGAAACACTGTTTATTACGTTTTTTTGTAGACAGCTATAAATGGTTTTTATATTCTCTACTTTGGTATTTAATTAAAACGTGATCACTGATCGGTGTAAGTGCATAAGAGTGTAAAAACGTCTAGGTTAGGTTATGTACCTATACGGCTATACGATGTGGGCAATAATTTAATTAGTTAGCAAATGGTAATTATTATAAAAATACAGTAAAAAAAAAAATGTTTCTAATCGTTATAATTCTAAACTGAAACTAAATGATGAACGAAAACAAAAATTGACATAGTATAACTCAAACACTGCTTATTGTTTAAACACTATAAAAAAAAAACCCAAAATCGTGACTGGGACACAAAATATTGTCAATTGTTATAAATAATTTTTTTATTAATTTTTATTTTAGATTAATTATTTAACTGTCTATTCCAATTTACTCTTCAGCTATCTGTGAGTGTAAATAATATTACTGATAAATAAATTTAAGGCTAAATTCAATGAGATCACAGACCATAGTAATATCATAATACTTTTATGTTTTTCAATGTAATTTTGAAACAGTTACAAGCATACAAAGTAAATAAAATGTGTTGGCACACCTAACCTGCACTAGATAGAATCTGTATGGCAACTCATTATATTACTTGTTAGATACATATGCACTTTTTGAGTATTACAAAAACCAAAAAAAATGCGCTGTGATAAAAAAAGCTTACACACTCAACGACTAACATAAATGTGGTTTGTAAATATGAGCACTTGGACTCCAACAGTCGGCAACGCGTCAATCTACATTCAAACAACATTTTATCCTATAAAAAAATCTTTTTTTGAAGATTTTTGATCCTCCGATTTTCATCTCTTTTTATCTGAAGCATGCAATATTAAATTACACATTGGCCTTACGTGCAACGCCGAGAGTATTTTGTAATAACTATTATAGAATCAGCGGGTGGCACTAATTATATTATAATATTGTGTGTGTGAATATTTGTAGTGCCCGCGGTTAATGAAAAGTTCCACAAAATGTAATAAATAACGACAAATTACTCTGAATAATGGATGCGAAGGTGTGTAGACGAATTTGGCCCCCAGAAAAGAATGGACTTAATTTATTATAAGGGCTGCACACGTTTCTGTGGTATTTATACAGCGTGTTGCGCACGACGCTACGTAGGTGTCGGCGGCAGCCGTGTAAGTAGCGGTCGACTCTATATATACTCTGACCCATCCTCGTAAATGTAAATATTGGACTTTGGGAAATTTTATCCGCCCTAAAACGTTCAAATTTTAATGTAACATTAACATGCACCATCCTTCACAT
>NW_019102743.1:0-2159 GCF_001856785.1 Myzus persicae | reverse complement strand
AGCAAATATTTAGGTTATATCCTAACACCACACTTGCTTAAGTCTTAAATATTTAAAATAATTAAAAATATGAAATATGAATGCTAATTTGAAAAATTGTAAGAAAACCTATTGTATTTAAACTAAGAACTACCTAATTGAAAAATATGATGTGCCCAAAAACAAAACAAAAAACATTTCTGTAGATACACAAAATTATTTTTAAAATTTAAAATTATGTTTGATAGTTCTGATTGACCCACCTCCGACATATTATTATAATTATTATAAACATTTTTTACAAATTGATTAAATAAATAAAATATTATATGCGATATCCCGTAAAATTCTGGATATGATCACAATTCATTTTTTTATACTGATATAAATTTATACATTTAAAATAATTATTATCGAATTAAAAAGATATCACATGTTTGGAATAAAAGTTTTTATCCTTTTGTATAATTTAATTAGTTTAATTGAAGTTTAAATGATCAGACAAAGAAGAATATTTATAATGATGAAAAGTAATTATTATTAATTGATCTATTAAACAATTATTATGTAATTATAAATAGTACATTTTTCATAATGCATCAAACACAGTACGATTATAAAATAGTTTAAGCTAAACTATACTTATGTATGCGTTCATATAGTTTGAATTTAATTGCAAACAAATTATATTTATATATTTTAAAATTACATGATTTAGTGAAATTAAAGAAAAAAGAATGGAATTTAAGACTAAGGTAAAATATGCTATGTACATTATTTAATTACAATTTAAATAATAATCACTCAAATAACTGAAATTCCTGTTATTTAGCTTTGAAATGTATACCCTATAAACAAAATTAGAATATAATGGAGTAAATATTGCATAACAAGTTTTAAAACAAAAAATTATACATTCAATCAATAGAATAATAAAATATTTATGAATATGATATGGTTTAAGATTTTGAGTGGGATGTGAATCTGAGCTATGAGTGTATTGGTTCAACATTGAGGGTTGTTTTTTTTTTATAACATTTACAGTTGAAGACACTTTAAATTGATGTAACAATTTTGAAAAAAAATCTTTAACTTCGAGGTTTTTGAAAGCAATATAAGTTTAATTGAAAATTTGAAGAATCAAAAATAAAAATATTACATTTTAATATAATTAAATCATTTTATTATTTTATTATAATATTATATTTTTTTAATTGGGGAAAACAAAATAACAGTATGGAAAAAACAGGAACATATTTTATGCAACACCAAGTTTTCACAAATTTGTTTTTTTATATTGTTGTGCCATATTTTGTTTAGTTTATTTTTCTAAAAATGTTGTCAAATGAATAATGCCTGGTCGAAAAATTTGAAAATTTAATTCAAAGCTCGTCAGTGTAATATTAATAGCAATTAAAAAATATCATAAGTACATAAGCACAAAATGTTTAAAGCGCTTTAAATTCAAACTTTAATAACATTAGTAAAAATCATAAAATATGGCAATTTTTTTTTTACTTAAAAATGTATACAATTTTATTTTTAATTTAATTATCCTAGAGATCAAAAATTTAATACAAAGTATCACAATCAATTTTTACAGCAACCTAAAAATATTGAGAATGAATAATCAATCTACTACTATACATTTTAAAAGATAGGGTATTTAAACAAAAAAAAAAGTTTTAGTTATTTTGTTGTAATTTAAAATATGTTATTTGAAGGGATTTGAAACTTCAATGTTACATTATATAACTATAATTATTTACATTATACAATGTAATTTTAAAATCATTAAGGTTAGTATTAAGATGTATACTATTCTATCGAATGTCAGGATTGACTTTTGAGTTACAAGTTTATTACAATTAACAACATAAAATTCCATCAAAAAATAGTTAAAGTTTAATCTACCTCATTACTAATAGAAAAATTAATTACTTATAGCAATATAAGTGTATAATAAAATGCCCTTATAAATATAGGCTGACATACCATCTCAAACTCAAAACCATTTTTTATACATAATGATTTAATATGTGGCCACATATTCTTAAGTTTTGAAATAATTATATATTTTTTATAATATAAAATATTTAATATTTTATTACTATAATAAACATTTTATGTATAAATACAAGTATAATACGATACAGTATTTTACTTTGATTGCTTTGAAC
>NW_019102742.1:0-2160 GCF_001856785.1 Myzus persicae | reverse complement strand
AATATCATATTCGCTCTTGGCACCATGATTTAGCCGACTCTTAGTAGCCGCTATATATATATAGCTTGCACCTGCATACTTAGAACTCTATGGTAGACTTTTCAATCAATCACATTCCGGCAAAATCCATTAATATTGAAAAATGTCCCCACCTATTATAGAGACTCTTGACCCAAGGAGTCGGTAGCCGTTTAGTCCGTCTACTGCAAGGGTGCCCAATTTATTTTGAAAGCGGGCTATAATTGCAATTACATTTAGCTGGCGGGCCATGTTATGAACAAGACTCGCTTACACTTATAATTCATCTAAAATTCTATTTTCAATAGATACTTAATTAGGTAGGACAGATAGGTATTTAAATTAAACAAAATTTTAAATTTCACATGTTTTAATTTTTAATAATATTTAAAAAAAACATCAGTGAGACCTATGAAGAGACTTATTAGCTAATAATTTTTCAATATTTGGTGATAAATCTGTTGTTGATAACAACATCAAATCTGAAATATGAGAAGCAGTTAACGAACAACGATATTTATTTTTGACATAGGTTAGAGTAGAAAAAGCTTTTTCGCAAATATATGTTGATCCAAATCTGCTTGAAATCTGCAAGGCAAGATCACACGTTGCAGGAAAGTCTTCTTTTGGTACTAATTTCCAAAATTGTATTAAATTTTCTGAAGACTGCAGCTGTGGCTGTGATGATACAATTTCGGTAAATATCTGCTTCAGGGAAATGTGGTTTTGAATTTCTGTGATTTTCAACTGGATATTGCATGAATATTTTTGTATTTCACTAAAAGTGATTGAAAATGGATTCATGAAAAACAAAATGTTATTTTTGTCCTTCTCAAAATCCTGAAATCTGTTCTCAAAAGACTGCAACAATAATTGAATTTGTGTTTGGTATTTCGAGATGTCAGGCGAAATATTTTCTAGTTTTTCTCTTATATCTACAAGCGTAGGAAAATGATCGATATTATTTCTAGCCAAATTTGTTAAAAAAAGGGAGAGTTTCGCTTTAAATCCGTAAACCAAGTTAAACATTATTGGCAACGAACAGTCCTTCCCTTGCAGCTTCCGGTTAAGTATGTTGAGGTGCTGTGTAATATCTATTAAAAACGCAAGATCGCATAACCATGATTCACTTTCAAGTAAATCTCGCTCATCAGGCATTGCCTGCTTTTCTACTAAAAATTGCAAGACCTCTCTCCTCAAAAGAAAAAAATGTTTCAGCATTTCACCCTTAGATAACCAGCGGACAGCACAATACAAATGTAACTCACCGAATTCATTTATTTCTTCTTCAAATAAAACTCTGAATTGTCTTCGATGAAGCGCTTTGGCTCGGATATAATTAATACAGCGTACTACAGGATCAATAACATCATTAAACTTCATATCTTTGGCACATAAAGCTTCCTGATGGATGATACAATGATATGAAAATAATTCTCGGCCTAAGAACTGTTTTAACAAAGCCACACAACCATTTATTTTTCCAATCATAGCGGGTGCTCCAACAGTACAAACAGAATTAATTTTTTCCCACGCTATACCTTTTCTGTCGACACATTCCTTGATTTTCATAAATATGTCTCTTCCGGTACTTGTAGTTTCCAACTGGCTGAGCTCTAACAAATCTTGAAATACATTTAAATTTTCATCAACACACCTCACGAAGATGGCTAGCTGTGACATACTCGTCAAATCAAAAGTTTCATCCAACGCCAATGAAAAATATTTACATTTCGTTACTGTTTCTGTTATTTGGTTGCTGATATCGTTTGACATCTCCTCTACTCGTCTTGTTACAGTATTTCTCGAAAGTGAAATACCGTCTGCTTTAGTTTTTACATTTTTATCATTACAGTTTTTAGAAAAAATTGATAAAGCCTCTTTTATAATTTCCTCATCAGAAAAAGGCTTTTTCCGTGCACTGCAGGCCCATCGACATTCGCTTACAAAATCGGTCTCACCAAACATTTGAAAAATGTTCATGGTATCGTACCAGCTCTTCGCCAACCATATGCGCAGCTCGACCAACCGGCTGCATCGATCGATGCTCAATCAGTCCGACAGAGTGTTATACAGTTCGCACCTCGTATTACCCGGCCTACTCCTCAGGGACATATTCAGATTGCCCCTCAAATATTTGTC
>NW_019102741.1:0-2162 GCF_001856785.1 Myzus persicae | reverse complement strand
TGGCGTAAAAACGATTTTCCCGGTGATGAGAGGGCTGAGGGGTATTGTACTTTATTTATACCTCATAAATAATCAAAAATGTATAATAGTTATAATTAAAACTATCTAAATTATAATATTTTTACTAAAAGTTAGGATTTATAACACTAAATCTAGGCAAGATATTTTTCAACAGGCATTTTCTTTATAAACATTAAATAAGTATTAATTAATAATTATTTATTAACAATAAATACCACATCGTTTTAGAATACTGATAAAATTATCAATAATAAATAATAATTTTTCAAGTGCTTGATAAAACGAATAGGTATGTAATACATATATATAAATACAAGTATACAATATTGTATTACACGAAAATGATTTATGTATACCTACTTATTTTGTACAAATTTCCATTATAGACTGCAGTTATTTAATATTTTCCAGTCATAATATTAAGCAGGACATTTAATAGACACATAATGTGTATTGCGTGTTATGACAAAAACGAAATAAAACCTTACCACCTATAGTGGCTATATAGAAATGTTTTTCCATATTAAAAATGTGAAATTATAACTTAATAGGTCCTATAAGATTACTTGTGTGGTAGGGAATGAACAATCGCGATATAATAATATGGTTACAATAATGAGAGAAAATTAATAGATCCGTGGTAACGAATGGTTCGTGTAAAACAAAATTCAGAAAAATTGAAACTATTTCCCTATTGTTAACTGCATACAACAATAAAGTAAACATACGACTTATTAAATATTAAAAATAAATAAATATGTGATACAACATCATATAAAATACAATACAATATTATTTTGTTTTCGTTATGGGGGAAGATCAAACCGCTCCTCTCTACCCATAAATACGTCACAATCTGATGACGTGGATATTGTATTGAACAATTGGTACAAAAAGTACAAAAAGTACAAGCCCACTTAAATGTGATGAGGCAGACACAGTAATTTTAATTGGGGATGAATACCCAGTAGGTACCTACCTACTTATGCTACAAAAATATTATGATATTAAAGCCTAAAGGTATTAGGTGACACAAAATCCAATTTTAAATATTAATACCAATCACTATTTACTATTTAACGTTGATGTTGTGGACTGTGGTGTACAAAAATTAATTAGTATCTCTACCTACCTAATAATAGTATTAAAATAAAACCCACCGAGAGTGAGCATGATTATATTGTATACTAATTATATGTGCAAATACACACCACGGAGTGTCCCACTCTGAAGTAATTTGATGGAAAATTGTGAAAATAAATAATAAACTGCGAAGAAATGTAGTTAAAGGTAATTAGCATGTGCGATGTGCCCTGATTTTAATAAAATATTAACTATTTTTATTTTAATCAAATTCTGCTCATAATCGTTTTTAAATATGATGTATTTTTAAAGTAATACTTCTTTCTTTATATTCCGCCCAAACGAATGAACAACTATACGAGTGTCCTACACCTCAACATGTCACTCAATTTTTTTATTATTAAACAAATACAAACATGATTGTATTACAATACTTACATACCTATACGACCTTTGTCATGTTGTTCATGTTGGGAGTAAAATTCAAAATATAATTTTGAAAAAAGTTTTTAATATCATCTTAGAAAAACTGATAGGTAGTATTTTTTTTATCACCGATCATCAATGCTCAATTATGCAATCGTCGTATCGTGTGTAAATTTGAAAAATTATTCAACTTGTTGATGTTATTATACGATTAGCGATTGAGTCCTAAATCTTACTATAACAAATTGATCATTTTATAACTGTGGACTGCCTATAAATAAAATTACATTTATGATTTATCTAAACTAGTATAAGGTGAACACTTAAAACAATTACCTATTTAATTACCTACCTAATTACCTACCAATTACTTATCTAATTCGTAAAATTTTTTAAAAATGTCTTTTTAGCTAGTAAATTTAAAATTGATTTGAAACTAAAAATGTTTGTATCAAAAAATTAATTTGGCAAACAAATTTGAGAATTTAGAGTGGCTATCGAGATTAGTCAAAAAACTGTTTTTCTAAATTTATGTTTATAAATTATAATTTTAAATCTTACTATATCACATCCGTTGAAGAATCTAGACATCCAGTAATCTTTGGAAATCCAAAAACTTGTGTAATATACTG
>NW_019102740.1:0-2156 GCF_001856785.1 Myzus persicae | reverse complement strand
ATTATTATTAAACCTTAATTTAAATACGTATAAAGTTATAACTAATATTATGTTCGAGGAAAATCAATATATTAATCAGACATTTCATTGGTTATTTATAAAAAAAAATTCAATTTGAATGTATAACATACTTTTAAAAAAACTATTCAATTGAATGTTTTTTTAAACAATATTAACTACCTTAGATGACCAGTTTGATATTTATTAGAACAATAGTTTGTTTTTAAGTTGTTAGTAAAAAATTGAAAATGACTTGCAAATTGTATTTGTCAAAATAAGTTTCTTTTTTATTATGTGGATGTTTTGATGAAATCTGTAAAAGTGAGTAGCTCTATGTACAATAATTTATTTAGTACATTCTCTGGATTCAATTATTTTGTCAGTAGTCAAATAATATATTTCCAAATTAATTTACACATCTACAGGTTATAAAATATTATTTTGGCTAACATAACATAATATTCATTTCTCTGATATCAAAAACCTAATCTGCTCTAACTTGATCAATATTTAGAAATTTCTATTTTTTTTTTTAATATTTTTAAATTGTAAAAGGCTATTTCACAAAATTCTAAACATTGTGCAAAAATCAAAATTTAAATAATTTATTTTAGATGAGCGGAACAATAAAATTATTGATTTTACAATGATGTGTGTTTTTTTGTTTGTATTACACACGAAAAATAGTTGTAAAAATGCTTCGATCCTTCAAGTTTGAATTGGTTTCTGATAGAAAATTGTATCTATTTCGTATTTGAGAATGCAAAATTAGTCAAGATTATGAAAATGTGCAAGTTATTTTATTAAATATGTGTATAACATTCAATGTGTATAGCTAAGACTTGAAATTTAGTACTAGGCTCCTCGTAGGTAGTTCATACTGGATCAAAATATTCTAAAATAAAAATGAATTAGAATTTTTTATAAATATTTTTAAATTTGTGCAGAAGTCGGTATTTAAACAAAGAATAACGATATGAATTATTTTGTAATAATTCAAAAATATTTTTCTTCGTTATTTGAAACTTTTTTATTTTTACTTTATATTATTATAACTTATATACACAACGACATTTTTAAAACATTTGGATTAATTTTATACTATTGCCTATTTATAGTAATACCGTATTACTATAAATAGGTAGCAAAATAAATTACATTTATAATTAATAGCAATATTTTTATATGATAATAAGCTCAAGGCTGACAGACCGTCTCCACTCAAAATCGTTTTTTGTTTGCAATGATTTATCATTGAAATCAGATTTAATACATCCATTGCAGTTATCTACTCGATGACGAGGTGCGCTCGCTCTTACTGTAGAACAGAACGGTTAACTAAATTCCCTCCTTTTTAATTCTAATTAATTTAAATTTTAAACATAGTTGTCCTATTGGTATTATTACTGAGAAACCAGCATCTCAGTATATATCATAGATATTCCGCACAGAGTCGTAGGTAGGAACTACATGTGGTGATACGGGACTTTTGGACAAACTATTAGTACACCATAGAATTATTACGCGTGTAGCTTAGGCGAATCTCCCATATCAGAGGGCGAACGTGATGATTAGACACCATGTATTCAATGTTTTCCAAAATTGTACTCAACATCAATATTGAAAGGACGTGTGTGGTTGCGTACTATTTTAGCATAGGTATAAATAGAATATATTGTACTATTGTAGTGTGTAAAATGTCGCCAACTAGTCTGTTTGACGACGGCGCACGTACGTTTGGACGCACGCTAAGCTAAAAAGCGACGATTACAAAAAAAAAAATAAAATAAATACTATACAGTATACACAC
The DNA here is from genome assembly GCF_001856785.1 of Myzus persicae. Taxonomy (NCBI): domain Eukaryota; kingdom Metazoa; phylum Arthropoda; class Insecta; order Hemiptera; family Aphididae; genus Myzus; species Myzus persicae. The sequence goes on along the minus strand of NW_019102740.1, from coordinate 346 downwards.
GATAGTGTATTCGACTCGATTAACACTGCATTATAATTTTTATTAAACGTGCGCGTGTGTGTATATTGTATGAAATATTATAATATGGACGTGTTGCGTCGCGAAAAATATATCGTGCAAAAACGAGAGAGTGAAAAAATCATATATCTATATATATATACACCTATTCAGACTTCAATTACGTAACGATTACAATAAGATTAAAATGATTATCACAAAAAAAAAAATTAAAAAAACTATAAAACTCGCAGACGTTGCGATTTATTGTTTTTCGCCGAGCGGCGTATTACGCGAGGACGGCATGCGTATCACACACACACACACACACACACACACACACACACAC
>NW_019102739.1:0-2166 GCF_001856785.1 Myzus persicae | reverse complement strand
TTATAATTATCAACGAATAATAGCTCTGGATTACATTAAATAATAAATACAGTTTTTATAAAATGTATTTAAAGGTAACAGATATCAGTTTAATATACCAAATGCTTTCCGTTATTAACATATCCAAAAGGGCTAATATAATTTTTCCAAAATATAATCTAATTTAAAGGCTCATAATATGACATAATACTCAATAATGTTTAATTATACTAGAAATATAAATAGCAAAAAGTTAATAAAGTCAATATTAAAAAAAATATGAAATTTCAAGTTTTAATATATATTTAAGCATAATATTATTTAATAGTTAAAGGATAATATTCTATATTATAAATTAAATAATTGGTATAGCTTCCTACCTAATTTTTTAATATAACGGAAATTGAATATTCCAATTTTTAGCAATTTATTTAGTTGTACCCAGATTTCTAGAAGTAATAAAAAGGTATGGAAAATGGAAAATATGAAATATTTGGGTACAGGTTATTAAAATGGAAGAAAAGTAATGAAAAAACTCTCCTAACCACATCCTCCAACCTATACATATATAATTTTTCATATCCTTTTCTCATTCTAAGCTTAAAGTTTCATACTGTTTGTAAGTTTTTCGGGTTCCACTTGCATGTTTTTATAATATTCCAGCCATAAAAGTCACATCAATAGTCAAAACCATATACTAAATATGAATGCAATACATTATAAAAGCGTAGTCGTTAATGTGTTCTCAACTTTAAGTACTAAATAAAGTTGTATAATATTGTATATTATCTGTACAACTAGTTAATTTAATTATAAATATACCTATATACTATATTACAGTAATAAATAATTAATGCATGTACCTATTTAATTTTTTTTAATGTAGCTAGTAAATAATCTATTCAACCTCAGCCGCTATTTATTAAACTTTTTTTTAAAACTTTTAATGATTATTATATTCATACATCTCAAACCGATCTAAAATATTATTTGAAACTAATATTAAGAATATATTTATATATGTAGATATATTACATGATACTTATTTGGCAAATATAATTATCTGAGTTAAAATAATTGTTTGGTTATTAAAATTATTTAAATGTACTACACCACTTGAAATATAACCAGATTTAATGTATGGTTAAAATAAATTGTTGAATTGGCTCACTGAAAAATTATTACATACAAAATAATAAAAGAAAAAAAAAAGACAATTTGATAATAACTTGTTTTATATTAATAATGATAATATTTATATAATTACTTCTTCTTAATTATATGTTTTTATATATTTAGCAACGTACCTACACATTTTTTTTTGTACAAAAAAAATAATTTTCAATAAATTCAAAGAAACGAGTTTGTTAATACAAAGACAAAGCTAAAGAAATTATATGTTTGTGTATTTAAATAATATGTGACAACTTTTGTTCCTTTAATTATTATTGAGATTTTGTTCACGAACCTATACTTATCTTGAAATAGTTTAGTAGGACCATTTTCATTAATATCTGAACAAGTAATTCCAAATTCCAGTCACGTAATTTTTACTTTATACGATGTTTGTTTATAATCGGTTATCAAAACAGTTTTGAAAAGTTGATCGTTTTGATAAACCTAATACGTCTTATATTAATTATTAATGAATGAATTATTTTTATTAAATTATAAACAAAATCTTGAACTTATGATGTATGTGGCTTAGGACGCCAGTGAATATTGTGTTTAATTTTTGTATCCGTTTACAATATGTATTTATATTTCAATTTTTTTTTAAATTAAACGACTTACATAATGAGTGTTTTTTCAATATAACTATTTATTTAAATTCTCGGGAACTTACCACGATCTATATAATCTTCTTTCTTGTAGATATAGAGATATATACGTGTGTAGAATGAATCAATTTTTGCAAAACATTGCATCTGAAGTAGGTAAAAAAAAAAATAATATACTTCAAAAGTTTCAAGTACCGAAGAATAATATTTTTAAATTACCTTCAAAAATAAATAACTAATACTATTATTCTTAGTTTAAATATTTAATTTGAACTTAAAATGCTTATCAAAAAAAATTGTGTATGTTTTTTAAAGATTTTTAGTACAGTGTGAAATACTTATGAGGAACCTTGTCCTCAATTGTCTATCCTCAACTATAAAAATTTAACATTTTATCAATTTTATA
>NW_019102738.1:0-2166 GCF_001856785.1 Myzus persicae | reverse complement strand
GAGCTATTACACCACTACACACCCAGCTAGTCCTCCATAATATATCTTATAGACCTAGGTGTTAGTGGCGTAAAAAAAGAGTTGGTGCCCGGACTCGTATATTATTATTATATATTCCGGCCCGTTCGTTTTGGTGACCTCGACGTGATCTAGTGTATATGTGTTTGGGTAATATTCTTTTTCATATGTTGTAGTACGAGTTAGTCGTTATACCTTATTATAACATCATCTAGAAACTATAGCGATTTAAAAACAAAAAAAAATCTGTCATTAGAAATAGTAGCATTGCATGTTATTTGAGATTTAATTCCCAATTTATCATTAATTTTATTCTATATTGAGGACAATTGGGAACGATAAATTTGCATCAGTATTAGCATTGAGTATTTTTATTTCGTTTTTCTTGGAACTTGTTTTTTTATCGTTGCGTGGTAAATAAGAAGATGGTGTTAGACGAGTCTGCGCAAAAGGTGCTATCAGAGCTTCGAAGGTCGCGAGGTGTAGTGAAGGCGTCGCTCACGCGCGTGCGGAAATTCGTGGATAATTTTAATCCATTAGAGCAAGCTCTGTCACTGTTAGAGTTTCGTCAGGAGGAGCTTCCTCGTATTTGTAAAAAATTCGAAGATATCCAGGCTCAATTAGAGCTTATCACAGAGGATGCAGAGAAGGAGGAAGAAGAGCGTGATTGTTTTGAGAGTGAATACTTTGACCTTCGCTCGAGGATCCAGGAAATTATCAATGCAGCAAGACCACAGAGCTCGACGGCGCTAAATGCTTCTTTCAGAACTATTGGAGGTAATAGACCAAATTTGGCGCCCATAGCATTGCCGATTTTTAATGGTGATATAAAAGATTGGGAGTCATTTTATGATATATATCGTGTTATGGTGCACGATGAGGATATATACTCACCAGCGCAGAAATTTATGTATTTGCGTTCGTGTTTGAAGGGACCAGCATCTGAATTGGTGCAATCAATTCCTATAAGCGATAACAATTATAAGGTCGTCATAGAACGATTAAAACAAAGGTATGATAACCGGAGTTTGGTTATACAGGCACACATAAGGGAATTATTAAACAGTCCAACGATAGAAGTGCCATCAGCCAAAGCCCTTCAAGCACTTCATGCTCATGTGTGTACCCACGTTGCTGCACTCAAGGCGTTGCATCAACCCGTTGAACAATGGGATGCATGGTTGGTGACCATCATTACCTCATGTATGGATGGTGCGACTGCACATGATTGGGAATTACGACGAATCAATAATGACTTACCAAAATTCGAAGACCTCGAAAGGTTTCTTTCAAGTCGTGGGAATGCGTTTGAAAATTCAGAGGCGTGTATGAGGAAATCAATAATTTTCCCTAGCAGTAATGTTGCTTCAAAAAAATCTTTTAGCACAAAAAAAAGTTTGGCAGTAACAGAAGGTAGTGTTAGATGTCCGCAATGCTCAGGTAGCCATCAATTGTTTAGGTGTGACAAGTTCAAGGCTGCAACAGTGAGCAACAGATTAACATTGGTTAGAGAAGCGCGCCTGTGTTTTAACTGCTTAGCACCCATGCATAATGCGGAAGCTTGTAAATCAACATACAAGTGCTATGTATGTAACCAGAAGCATCATACGTTATTACATTTTGAAAGAAATGCTTATAATAAAAATGCTAGTCTGCTAAGTGGCACGGTGGATCGTGAGGAATTATTACCAGCAGAGGATACTTCAGCGGCTTCAGGTGCTGCATTATTGGCTAGCTCTATTTGTCATCACGTATTTCTTGCTACAGCACTTGTTCAAGTCACTGATCGTTATGGAGGCAAGCGAGAATGTCGAGCAGTATTGGACAACGGTTCACAGGTAAATTTTATTTCAAGAAAATTCTTCAAAAAATTGCAACTCTCTAGTAGAAAGGCAGAAATGCCTGTTCATGGTATTGGAGGTGGTCGAATTCAATCGTCATCTGTGTTGGACATCCATGTGTCATCAAGTGTCAAGAATTTTAGCTTGAGTATTCCTTGCTATGTATTTCCCGCCATAGTGAATGATTTAGCGGCGTGCCCCGTAGCGACAGATAGAATGGAGCTTTCTAAAGAATTGCTCGATGATCTAGCTGATCCAGGTTTTGCTAAAGCCGGCACAATTGACCTTTTAATAGGGGCTGGATCGT
>NW_019102737.1:0-2169 GCF_001856785.1 Myzus persicae | reverse complement strand
TTGGACTCCACAAGTAATTACGGAATCGAAGTTGGAACATTGGAATACCTAATGACCGACGAATGACTATGGTAGGGGTGACGGTTTAGACTTCCAGACCTCACGGCGTTTTTCTATTGGTCGTCATAAAGGCATGCTCCGATGTTCGTATTTACAAGATACATTTATGAAAATAAATAACAATAGTGCAATACATTTTTATTTTATTAATACAGATAACAAGTACTTCACAAATCACAATCATTGGCCATTGCGGTCGGTCGGAATTTCTTTAGCTATTATTAGGCGTAAATATCGAACTTGTCGCTTTGTCGAACTGTGTAAATACAAAATCGCAATTCGACGCCGAAAATGTACAATAATTATTGCACCTTAGCAGGAGCCGCCACTCAGCCTCTGTAACCTATGTATATATTATAGTGTAAGGCAAACTGCAATCGATATCTTCTCTGTACTTAGTACTTTATAGTACTTTAGTAGTTAGTATAATTGTATACATTATTATTATAATATGAAGTCGTAGATAATGTCTGATTTATGAGGATAATACTATTAAAATATTTTTTTTTTTTAAGTAACAACTAATATAGCTCAACAGTTATATAATAGAAGAGTACAAATTAAATTACATTATAACATAGGTAATTATATAATAGAGCCAGCATCCTAAATAAATTTAATAATACTTTAAATAGTGAAGATGCAATTGGTATTGAGTATTGACTGAATGGAGTGTAGATTAAAGGGACAATTCAAAGATTTAAGAAAATTAATCAAGACTAGACGTTAGGTCCGTTCGGAAATCAGAGCATGGCAGTCGAGTAATGTATGAGATGTATCACCAATACACTCGTTAACATAAAGTGTACAAAATGGATAGTTGTTTGTACGAATGACTAGGTACTATTAAAATATTAATACTATATATAATAGGATAATAATACCGATTATGAATAAGAGTGATTTGCTGACTTGTTAAGTCGTACATTGCTTTACGTACCTAATAATTATTATTTTGAGACAGCCCATTTTTGTTATTCTAAGATTTTTTTTTAACGTGTTTGATACAAATAATCTATACTCGACGTATTATTATTAATAAAAACCATATTATAACACGAAGCCGTGTTGTTGTGGACTCGCACACAAACGTCTGCGTATGTTTGCTGCCGCCCTAGCTCACAACACTGCTTTAGCCAACTCCATAGCCCATACCGCAATAACCAGTCATGTATTTGTAATTTGTTTCTAGAGTAATCGCACATGGCATATAGGGGAGAGGGTACCTTAGGGGGCTTAGCCTCACTCTCTCAAAAAAAATTCTTACCTAACTTTAACGTAGGCTGCGTTGAGGTATACGCCTGCCAATACATGCTGATTAATATATCTATAGACCCTCAATTCTTAACCACATTTAAGTCTATGCATCAGATGGAGCTGAACTTTTGCTTTTTGTTACATAATTCCGTTCTGTTTGCTATGACACTATGTATAGGATAAAAAATCTTCATAAACTATACTTAATAAAATTATACCTTTAATTAGGAATTACGAAACAATTGATAATATTTATTACCTATGATAAAAATACTTTTTATTTAGAATGTATAATAATATAATAACATTATAAACTTAACTGATATACACATGCATTTAAAATATAGTACTAACATTTAAAAAAAATGCCACTAGGAAGGCCGGAACCTCTAAAATACGTCATCGAAAAATGACGATCAGGCTTCATTAGTTCGCTAACTACGAATAAATCATTCCTTATTTCAATTTCACCAATGTCTGCTTTATTAATATCATCATTTTCTAAAAGTTGTAGTCGAGGATCCATACAATTTATCACATGTTTAGGCATATTTTTCAAGTTACATATTTAATACAAACATCTGAAATTATAACAATGGCTAATGGTTATTCATTTGTTCAAACCGTTCTTCAAGTCTCAAGAGAATTTATTGCTTCCTATAAAGTTAAAGCACATTCTTAAACTATAGATTTTATTTTCAAAACAACTATACATTCATCCTGATTTTCATGAAAAAAATATAGCGTTTTCTTTTATCTTGGACGAATAAAATATTATAATTTATAGTATAAATGATGTTCGATTTAAAATTCATCAGCGATGACCTTTAGCCCTTGGATTCTTTTAATATA
>NW_019102736.1:0-2171 GCF_001856785.1 Myzus persicae | reverse complement strand
CAGTCATGGCATATACGATATCAGATACATGGAGTGGAAAGTAATCCACAATGATATTATCAATTATTACCTATTCAAAATTTCATAATTATGATCATGATTCATGACTAAATAAAGTAATTTAGTCATGATTATAATATACTATTATAACACTTATTAGTTAATTACATTTTATATTTAAATTTTTTATAGTCAGTTAGTATTTATTATTTAGTATGATAATTAGTTATAGAATAAACTGTTATAGGTATATAAAAATGATATTCCAATAGTCAATAGTTTTATTAATTTCATTGTTCATTCTGTAAATTTTTTAATTTTTTTGTTATTGTAAAATACTGTTTTTTTTTGTTCTTTTTTATTTAGTTCTCGCAGACGAATATACAAGCGAGTACGAATAAGGCATTCAATCACTTCTGGAGGAATGCAGTCTTTTGGAATTTTATTGTTAACCGTGTTAAACAATTTTTTTACTATTCCAGTCTGTGTACCAAAACCTTCATCAAATACACTTTCAAGTATCTTGGCCACATTGATCAAATCTTGTGATGGGCGTGTAAGATATCCTATAACCATTGAATATACTTAAATTATGAATTTTCCTGAATTGGCTGATATTTATAATTCAACATTTAACTACCTTTTGAAATGTATGATATCCAGTCATCTTTTTTTTCTACAGGACATTTGGTCTCATCTTCCAAATATGGATACTTTGATTTGTACTTTCTTGCAACTGATCCCGCTACGTACTTCAAATTTTCTTCAGTTGAATCATTGAAATTATGGCTAAATAATTCCACGGCACTTAACTAAAAATCAAATATATAAAATATGATATTATTTAGTAAGTAGGTAATCAATGGCTTTTTAACACTCTTACCTCTAACTCAAATGAATTTAATAATTTAGTGCTCTGATCATCAATTGTTAAATTGTTATCATAATCTTCTTTGGCAAATACTCTGGAATCTTCAATAACAGCAGCCGTCAGTATACACTCATCTACTTCAACAATATCACTTAAACTCAACAAACTATTTTCATTAGCACTTTCTTCTGTGTTGCGGTTAGTTGTGAATACCGATGATGAGTGTTTGCCCAGTATATACCATCTTAATCTTGGTATGCAAAAAATGAATACAACATTATTATTGTTAATTTTGTAACAGGTACATAATATCAAATCAGAATTAATTAGGTAATAATAAATTTTATTTTTATTTTACAGATATGAATAGCACACAATAGCAGATCAATACTTACAAGTCTATTAGTCTATTAATTATTAGTAATTTCTACATAGAATAGAAGTTCAAAATCTAATATAGAACAGCAGTGAATCAATATAAGCTATAAGCATAAGAAAAAGAGAAGAAGAAGGTATTTTTATTAACAAACAGATTAATGTACTACTTACCGATACTTAAAGTCTAAAGGATTTGGATGGTCATTCGACCCACCCATTCCTCTTATAAAACTAAAAAAATTCTCTAATACATCTTGGTTTACACGGCGTGAAATTATATACTGTCCTTTGTAATTTTGTTGCAGGTCATTTAACAATCTTCTTAAGGACAAGTTTGTCATTACAATACCTTTTTGAAACTGCATGAGGCTTTTTTTTCCATGTACCCGCATTGATAGAATAAATTTATCCATTCTATCCAATAAATTGTTTTGTTCTACAATATTCATACCATAGGCCATAGAGTTATCTCCAACCATATTTTGGCTGTTGAGCAAGTCAAACCAATCGTTGATTAGAAGTATAGTTTCTGCAGCCTTTAAAAATTAAAAGATAATTAAAATAGTTTTAAATTAATTTGTTTACTGTATAATACTTCTTTCCAGTTTGATAGTTGGAATTTGTTATTGAATCCATAATATTCCATAGCTTTTGATACTGTCCTGGAGAAAAGTTGGGCTGCTGTCTTAACTTTTTGTCGCTGTGTACCACTAACATTTATATGAAAATCACTAACTTTAAAGGTAAATTTCAAATCATTTTGACCTTTATCTTGGATTTTTAATAGTTCTTCTAATAAAAATTTCCCTATATACTTTTCACCTTTGTAAAAAAGAAATGTTAACTTAAATTAAATGTTTTAATGTTTTTAAATAATTCATACCGTTGTTATTTTTCAGAAGGAAACCATGGTCAAGAAAGT